>NC_136059.1:1902000262-1902005262 GCF_964261635.1 Lissotriton helveticus | reverse complement strand
GTCTTACTTTCCTTCACTTCGCCCATTGTATATATCTCACGTTTTGAACTTTGAACCAAACTTTTCATCATTGTAGGTTGAAATATGATGCATGTACAACCACCATATTCAAAGTCAAACAATATTTTATGATTTTGTTTATATTTTTTTGTTACTCACTAGTTGTTGGGTACACAATCCCAGTAATTTTGTTGGGGTAATTATACTATCAGACGCAGGAAAGCTGTTTGGGAAAATAGAGGCTGCCATCAGTAGTCTGATGTCCTCTTAGCTAGCACAGTTAGGTGGGGTTGCCATCCTTTTCTAACGATGTCCCCATCCATACACAAACAGGGCATGAAGTATTTGATTTTTTAAGTAGTTTTGTATATATTTGTATAGTATTTATTGAGTATCAAAATATCGTTCACTGAATATAGTTTCCCCAACACAGGTGTACATATGAAAATAAGGTCGTTTGTATATAGAGTAAACTAACGACAAATATTTGTACATTTATAAGTGACATCAATTTTTGTAGGTGTATATTTATATTCCTGTACAGACATTGATTAATCAATAGTGTCAACATATTTAATTTAAAATTTGGGTTAGTTCATGATATAATTATGATATTTTCTTTATTCAATTTATTTCTTTAATGTTGATATTTACAAGTGAAAGAATCTGTACTACTCTTGCCTTTGAAAAACTTTGAGAAAATGGTGACATTAGGCATTCATGCTGTTATAATAATTTTTGTTACCACTGTTATTGAAAATGAATTTATTCAAAAATTAAGTTTTTACTGTGTGTCAGGCAATTCAAGTCACATTAATTTCATGTGTCTTTGTATCCCTCTTTTCCCAAACAATTGCCATGAATATACGTAGTGGTAGTATGTTGTCCATGTTTATAGGTGTCACATGGTGTGCACACGCAGCTTAAAAAGTTCAGGTGTGAGGGGTTTCAATTGACTGTGATCAAGGGCATTCCGCCCGAAACGCGTCAGTTTTCTTGTCTCTGTTAAGCGTTGCTTAATAAAAACTCTTGCCTGAATATTGGATTCGTGGAGTTGCCTGCTTTCCTGGGGATCCGGGACGGCAGTTTTGCTTCTTCTTGCTTCGAGATATATATATATATATATATATATATATATATATATATATATATATATATATATATATATATATATATATATATATATATATGTATGTATATATATATATATATATATATATATATATATATATATATATATATATATATATATATATATATATATACGTGAATCCTTTATGGTTCTGACAGATCTCAAATTGAGATCTGATGGCAGTCACCACCTCAACCTGTAAGTGGTGGCATCTGTCTTAGGACTCTGGACTCGGTCCTGAGTCCAAAAAAAAGCAAAAAAAAGACATAGGGGCGGGGTAAGCATTTTTATTTTTACTTTTATTTTCTGCTAATTTGCAGAGGATTCGGGGATCTGCTGCAAACGAAAAAGAAAAACAATTGCACTCTTGGGCGCTTAAATTCTTTTTTTTTATTTAGCTCCTTTCCCCCCACCCCACCAGTGGGCTATGGGGGAACATAAATATATATTTTGGTGGAGGGGGTTCCAATGCACCAGATCTTTGCCTTATTAAAAAAAAAAAAGCAGGAGGTGGGGCACGCAGCCCCCCTCCCGAGCTGATTTCGGCTCCGGGAACCACATCCCCCAGGGCACATCCCTGCATGCAAATGGGAGGGGGGCCACACAGCCTTCCCCCCCTCCCTGTGCAAGTAATGGCACTGGGGACTCAAGCTCCCAGGGTTTGCTTATGCTATGTCCTGTGTGCCCATCCCTGGGACACAGCGGTTTTCCTGCCTGCACTGGCAGGCAGGGAAACCTGTGTTTGCTCCTGCTTGGTAGGACAATTTTAAAACTTCTGCCAAGTGGAAGCAAACACCAAGTCCTCTCCCAGTGGGCGGGAGCATGAAAACGTTTTGTTTAATTCTATCCTTAACTATAACGTCACTTATCTTTTTTTTTTTGTGAACATATATATATATTTATATAATATATATATTTATATACACACACACTCTTACCTTATATATGCTTACCATTTCATTGTAAAGGCACACATGGTAAACACCATGCATGGTAAAGGCATTGTATTGTAATTGCTGCGCGATAAAGGCATATGTTGTAATGCCTGCGTATCAAAGATTGTTTCCCTTTGACACCTATTGGGTTTGTTGGCACAGTATACACTACAAAAAACAAATATATACAACATAAAAGAAACACAGTCCTCCTTAAATGCTTGAGGGAGGTTGCACCAAGCAATATGCTTATAAAGATCAAATTGTTAATAAGAATGAGAAGACATTCGGTCTCCCTGGTGGGAACCCAATGATGAAACATGTCACCAACTAGGTCGGTGAGTGAGGGTTCTTTTAAAAAACAAAGGTTTTTTCACTAGTCACACACCCTTTTGTCTTTCAGTTTCCATTCATAGATAAGCGAGGAGGAACATGTGCACCACACTTTCCTCGAAAGACAAAAGATAATACCGAGAAGAGAGGAGAATGTCTTTCCTAATTGGATGTAATTACAGTTAAATGAAAGAGAAGCTCATACATGAGGTCCAACTGAAGTAAGATTTGGGAGGATGACAGCGGCAGCAGTAGGGAAATATTAAGAAGGGGAAGAAGCAGTGGTGACTGAGGAGAAAGATGTGTCCACTCAAATACTGTTCATAAATGAGACTCCGCAAGTTGGAACTCCTAATTCATGTGCTTTTTAGACTTTTACACCTTCTTTATAATGCTTTACTGGAAGCTTCTGATGGGGTTCGCAGTACATGAAACCCTTTTCATGAATTGCATGAGGCACCCCCCATGCTCTAGTTTGTGTTTCTACGTGCACTGCACCCTTGGTATTCAGTAGCATCTTTGCATAAAATCAATCGACCATATGTGACTACTGTGATTCACCCACCAATAAATTCATTTTAGGTAGAGTGCTGATGTTTAACACACCACTGCTGTTTGCCTCCCCAATGCATTGGAGACGAGACAAAGTCCTTCCTAATGGAGTTGTGTTTTAATTGTATTTTTGAAGGACACTGAACAAAATCAACACCAAAAAGCAGATAAAGCTATCATCGGGCTGTGTGCTAATGCATCAGCGAATGTATTCATTACCAAATCCATAGTAATCTTCGATTATGGAAAACATGGAACAACTACTTGGGGCAAAAGTACATTATGTAAGGCATAGGCCCTAACATGATATATCAAAAGGTGATCAGTGAGTTGTTACAGGCATGTGTTCAGTAATACTATTGGTATTAGGGTGTGCCAATTAAAGAGTGTTGCAAACGATTGTGTCCAGGCTCAGGGAAGATGATTGCTACTGAACGTATAGTTCAGAGCATTTACTAAATCTATTTGTTAGTTTCAGGGCATATCAGTAGCAGGAAACTTCAACGTTTACGTCCTAGCTAGCCCATTACTAGCCGTAACTGGGCATGGGAAACAGAACTGCATAATTGATACCTGGTGCTGTTATGATGTAGTTGTGGCGATGAACAATGATCTGATGTACCTCAGCTCCCATTATGTTTTGCTGCCATTCAGCATGCTGCCTAAAAATTGATCTCGGTCTGCTGTGCTTTAGTTAGTCCTTCCTTCTTCTGTTGACTTCAGACATGCAGATATTCACCGTACCTAGTCTGGGTGCCATGTTGAAGAGGAATTCCACTATCATGTGTGGCAATGGCAAAAGCATGTATAACAGAACTTGTACTATGTGCATGAGTCTCATACAGATAGTGTCGCTTAATGTTGGTGTGGTGGGCCACTTCATTAAAATGAAAATAGAGGTGACGGTGTAGCTATCAGGGAATGGATTAGCCATGCATCACAGGCCTTCCTTCATAACCCCCTTAGCTTTGTGACTCTTAGACCGGCGCCGCTGTCCATATGAATGAGGGGAGACACTACTGAAACATTACTGAGTCCAGCAACTAAGCCATTCACAACGATCACAATGGAAGACCTGGCTGCAAAAGCAGAGGACTCGATGGCAAGGAGCCTGCATGCAAAGTGGTGTTGACATGCCTGTGGCGTTGGAAGGCCCTGTACGTGGTAGATCAGGACTGAGATCTGGACAATTGCTGCAACACCCACTTTGTTGAGGAGAGCTGGCATCAGGTAATCCTCTTTGGCCTTGGCCAATCAAGAGTAGAAGCTAAGGCAAAGTGTGAAAATTAATAAATCAAAGAAAAAAACATCTCCAGAGGATATTGCAGTGGACAAGGTGAGCATCCTCCAGCATCTAAGGTCAGCCCTTACAAATATGATTCCTTAGGCACAGGTAAATCTGCATCAGACTCATTCTGAACAAGTCCATACTAAGTTCCCCACATGAGATGCAGTAAGGCTTTTTCTAACATGCAGGGGCCTCGAGGTTTACTGGTATGGAATTGAAGGACCAGGGAGATTTTGAACTTGATCCTCGCAGAAGTTGAGGCTATGTGTCACTGAGAGCGGTTGGGATTCTCTTAAAGTTTGGACTGGAATCCTAGAATTCTTCCAGCAATGCAAGCCATACAGAACAGTTCTCTGTTCGTTATTTGTGTACTTGGCTGGTTTCTGGGGTTTGAGTGGTACCCATTGGTAAAATCAGCATTTCACCATTGTCTTGTGTACATCCATATATCTGTCCACTAATTAGTAGTACCATATTATTCAAATGCTGACTTTGCAAAAACATTGACAAGATGTTGCAATGTATTAGCTTTAATGTAAAAGGTTGTAACGCACCTGCAAAACGTTTGGATTTTCTGAACATATTACCTGAGTCCAGTTGTGGGGTCCCGTTTTTTATACTTGATGAGAAGGTCTTGTTTGGTCTTAGATCCAAAAGGTTCTTGCACCGGTTCTTCTCCTCAGGTCTTGCTAACATGGGAGGTGTTGCCTTTATAATAGCTAATTTTTGCCCGCATGGGGTCCTCAAAATTGTAGCTTTT